>NC_048224.1:5799733-5799903 GCF_002007445.2 Ailuropoda melanoleuca
GCGGTTGGCGGGCCACCTGCACGGGGGAGCAGGCGGACTCGAGGACGGCACCCGCGAGACAACAGACTTAGAACGCGAGCTCCAGGAGCGCGTGCGCATGGGCGGCTGGCGGGCCACCTGCACCAGGGAGCGGGCGGACCGAGGACCCGCACTCTGGAAACGGCAGACTG